>NC_080786.1:39792781-39797781 GCF_028018385.1 Neofelis nebulosa | reverse complement strand
TGTATATTCCAAACCTTTTTTTGTAATCTTAGTTGTTTGTTTGTTTGTTTGTTTAATTCTACAAAAAGAGCTAATTTATGCTATATGTTATCTTTTAGGACTTAACTTTGGTCACATAAATTCACATTGCTGGGGCGCCTGGGTGGCTCAGTCGGTTAGACGTCCGACTTCGGCCCAGGTCACGATCTCACGGTCCGTGAGTTCGAGTCCCACGTCGGGCTCTGGGCTGATGGCTCAGAGCCTGGAGCCTGCTTCTGATTCTGTGTCTCCCTCTCTCTCTGCCCCTCCCACATTCGTGCTCTGTCTCACTCTGTCTCAAAAATAAATAAACGTTAAAAAAAAAATTTTTTTTAAATAAATAAATAAAATAAATTCACATTGCTGATGAGAAGCGCTCTCTATGGCAAGATAAGAATGTCTGAAATCTAATCCTCTGTAAAAGCAGTGAGAACACTGTAAAAATTTTTCAAAATTATTATTTTCTGAATTCTGGAATTTAACCAGTCTGCAATAATCCACGAAGTGTTTATTTAAGAAAAGGAGATGAATCCTGGTAAAAACAGTGAGGTCCATGGCATTCAAACTACTTCTGTTACTATGCCCTTTACCCCCAGCTCCTCGGTAGCCTTGAAACAGTCTTACCACAATGGTAGCTGTGGGGGAAAACAGACTGGTAGGCATTGGAGGGGGAAGAATGGCTTTGGAGCTCCCTCAAACTATCCCCACAGAATGAGTATTATTACGCCTACCTGGCAGCTCCCTGGACAAATCTCGTTCTCAGAGCATGTCTTTTCTTTTGATTCAGAGCATACTTAGCAAAACATGTCCCATCCCCAGGGCATTTGCCAAAAACAATCAGCAGTAATCCTCTGCCATCACAGATGCATAATGTGGATACCAGTTGCGGCCAACAAGAAGCTGATCTAAAAACGTAAAGTATCTCTGGGGAATAATATGTCTTTAGAGGACTCTCAGTTTCTGGTTTGTCATGTAAGAAGCTTGGAAGCTCCTACTACATCCTAAGAATAAGTAAAAGTTGAACAAACTGAAAAATCCACAACTCTTCTTAGATCTGTCAGAGAAATAAAATCAAAGCACAAATTCCTGCCTCCGAAACTGGAGACACCAACAGGCAAATACAGAAAATCACAACATTTGAGAACAGAAACCCTCCAGCTGACACCTACACGCGAACAAGTGCCAAGGGTAGGGAAAACTGAATCACAGTTGATGAGTTGTCAGAGGCTTAGTCCGAGTCCAGTCTGAGATATAAAAACCTCAGGGGGACTTATCATTAGAGGACCCACATGCTTCTATGAGTTTTACCTCCTGGAGCTCTAACAGGTCCTCACAATGGATATCAGGGAAAAAAATAATATATATCCCCTCATGCCTTCAGCAGGAGAAGAGGAAAAGGAACTATTCTGCGATACACAAGAGCATTCTGTTTTTCTTAACAAAGTCTGAACTTAGGCCCAATCTATTCGAGTTTTACCAAATCCTAACTGATTTAAGGGAATTAAAATACCCACCTCAAGCCTACTCTAGACGTCCTGTCTTAACTGAGCGAAAGGGGGTGCAATGAGAAATGCATGTGAAATTCACAGTCCAAGGGCATACAGTCTCACTAAATGACTGAGACCTAATCATGGAACCATAGAATGCTTGCCCCACCCCCAACCCGGGTCCATCACCACTTTACTAAAGGCCTATTTATAGCAGATCTTTTTACCTAGTACGTCATGTCTGGCTATCAAGAAAAAATTGCTACTATCAGGCAAACAAACACAAAAAAACACAGTTTGAAGAGACAGAGCAAGAAGCATCAGAACCAGACTAAGACATGGCAGGGATGTTGGAATTATCAGGATTTTTAAAAAAAATTATGAATGTTAATGGCTCTAATTGATAAAGTAGAAAGCATTCAAGAACAGATGGACAAGGTCAAAAGAGAAGTGAAAATTCTTAGAAAGAATCAAGAAGAAATGTTTGACATCAAAAACACTTTAACAGAAAGGATTAATGCCTTTGAGAGACTTATCAGTAGATGAGACACAGCTGAGGAAAGAGTTTATAAACATGAGGATATCTCAGTGGAAACCACCAAACTGAAAACTAAAAACAAAAACACTACATATTGGCATATGATTTTCAAACTATAGAAAATCATAAATAAAGAAAACTCCTGAAAGAAGCCAAAGGAGGAAGGAAAAAATGATTTATAATGGAGCAAAGATAAAAAATCTGACTTATTCTCAGAAAGCATGTAAGCAAAAATAGAGTGAAATAGGGCTGCCTGTGTGGCTCAGTCAGTTGGCATCCGACTTTGGCTTAGGTCATGATCTCTTGGTCCCTGTGTTCAAGCCCCACTACAGGGCCTGTGCTGACAGCTCAGAGCCTAGAGCCTGCTTGAGATTCTCTGTCTTCCTCTCCCCCTGCCCCTCCCCTGCTCATGCTCTGTCTCTCTTTCAAAATGAAGTAAACATTAAAAAAACTTTAAAAGTAATAGAATGAAATATTTAGTGTGTTGAAAACGAGCAAAACAAACATATAAACAAAAACTCACCAATCTTGAATTCTGTACCCTGGAAATTACTCTTTAAAAGTGAAGAATAAATAAAGACTTTCTCAGATGAAAAAAAAAATTGAGAAATTTGTTGCCAGTAGCAGGAATCTTGCCTTGCAAGAAATCTTGAAAGTAGTTCTTTGAGTGAAGGAAAATGATATAGGTCAGAAAGTTGGATCTGCATAAAGAAAGGAAGAACATTAAATAGAAATGTAAAGGTAAAATAAGTTTTTAAATTTTTTTACTGTTTTTCTTTTAAGTTTATTTTTATTTATTTTGAGAGAGAGATAGACAGCAAGCAGGGGAGGAGCAGAGAGAGAGGGAGATAGAATCCAGAGCAGGTTCTGCACTGTCAGAGACAGAGCCTGACGTGGGGCAGGAACTCATGAACCATGAGATCATGACCTGAGCCAAAATCAAGAGTTGGATGCTTAACTGACTGAGCCACCCAGGTACCCCAAATTTTTAATTCTTAATTGATCTAGCATATAACAATTTGTTGAAATAATAACACTAGCAATGTGTTTGATTATGCATTCTTATGTGTAAGTGAAATAAATGTCAGCAATGTTTTCATGGACTGAAGAGAGAAATAAGGATTATTATCATAAGGTACCTACACTGCCTGTGATGCAGCATAGTGTTGTTTGAAAGTGAACTAGATTAATTGTAAATGTATATTGAAAATCTAGGGCAACCACTTAGTAAAAAGAAAAAAAAGATAGTTGATATGCTAAGGAAGGAGTGAAATTAGAATAAGACACTCAACTGAAATCACAAAAGTTAAAAAAAAAGAGTGGAAAACAAAAACAGGAACAAAGAATAAGGACAGCAAATAGAAAACAGTAAACAAATATAGTAGATGTTAATACAACATTATGAATAATCACTTTGAACATCAAGGTTCTAAATACAGCAATTGAAAAACAGAGATTATGAGTGTGGGTCAAAAAACAAGATCCAACTAAATGTTGTCTACAAGAAACCCACTGTAAATATAAAAACACATAAATTAAAAGTAAATGGAGAAAAAATATTCCACGCTAACAGACATCAAAAGAAAATATGAGTAGCTATACTAGTTTTGGACAATGTAGACTTCAGATGAAGGAAAATTATTAGGAATAAAGAGAACATTACAGAATGATAAATGTGTCAATTCTCCAAAGATGACATAACAATCCTTAACATGTGTCTAACATAATTTATAAAAATTTGTGGGATGCAACACAAGTAGTGTTTATAAGGAAATTTATAGCATCCCTAACTTATGATGGTTTGACTTACAATTTCTCAACTTTACAATAGTGCAAAAGCAATACACATTAAGTAGAAACCATTCTTCAAATTTTGAACTTTGATGATTTCTCAGGCTAGCAACATGGTGTATGATGCTGGGCAGCCGCAGTGAGCCACGGCTCTCAGTAAGCCACATGATCATGAAGGGAAACAACTGATACACCTACAACCATTCTGTACCCACACAACCATTTTGCTTTCCACTTTCAGTACAGTATTCAATAACCTACCTGAGATATTTAAGACTTTGTAATAAAATAGGCTTTGTGTTGTATGATTTTTCCCAACTGGAGGCTAATGTGAGTGTTCTGGGCATGTTTCAGGTCAGCTAGGCTAAGCTATGCTGTTCACTGTGTTAGCTGTATTAAATGCATTTTCAACTTATGACATTTTCAATGTACAATGGGTTCATAATGATGTGAATAAAAGAATTATAAAGAATAGAAATGACAAAAGAGCTAAAATCAATCATCTAATCATCTAAGCTCCCATTTTAAGAAACCAAAAACCAAAAAACAAAACAAAAAACAAATTAAAACCAAAGGAGAATAAAAGAATAAAAATTAGAGAAGAAATCAATGAAATTAAAAACAAGCAATCAATATAGATATAAAATCAATTAAGTCCCTAGCTAGGCAAGAAAACATAATAAAAAAAAAACAATGACTAATATCAGAAATGAAAGAACAGACATGACCACAGACTCCATGAACATTAAAGAATAATTAAGGAATGCTATGAATAACTCTATACCCACAAATTTGCTAGTCTACATTAAATTGACCAATTCCCTGGAAAACACAATCTGTGAAAACTCACCTAGGAAGAAATAGATAGGCTAAACAGACTTAATTTCTCTTCTTAAAGAAATTGAATCAATAATTAACAACCTTCCAGAAAGCACTAGGCCTGGACAGATTCACTGGTAATTCTACCAAACACTTAAGAAAGAAATTATACAAATTCTCTACAATCCTCTTTCAGAAGACAGAAGCTGAGGGAAAACATCACAACTGCTTTTATGAGACCAGAAAACCAGACAAAGATGTTACAAGAAAAGAAGGCTACAGACCAATATCTCTCATGAACATGTAAAATTCCTCATTAAAATACAGCAAACTGAATTCGGCAGCTC